>NW_027395976.1:0-6831 GCF_047715735.1 Aspergillus multicolor | reverse complement strand
TTATTATTATTATTATTATTATTATTATTATTATTATTATTATTATTATTATTATTATTATTATTATTATTATTATTATTATTATTATTATTATTGTTATTAGGTACAGGCTAGTGGTAATATTAGCTAATTTAAGGTATGGGTTATCCCTTTTTTACAGAGTAAAACATATTTATTATATTAATTATATTAAGCCGGCGCTGGTACTTCTCTTTAAGAGTGGTACCTGGCATAGTTAGCATGGTATTAATTAGCACTAGATGATATAAAGCCATAAAGCTCTTATACTTTATAATATTTATTACCTTAGTAGTTACCAGCTTTCCTGCTAATTATTATTTAAGGTTAATCACGGGTTACTTATTTTTATAATACTTTAATTTTTCCTGTATTTATTTATTCTGCTGTTAATGTTTCTTATTTTATAGTTTATAAATAGTAATATTATGATTTTTTATCTTCTAGTTTTTAAAAAGTTCTAGTTTTTTATACCTTAATAAAGTTATTATCATGTTCTAACATGGCTTTATAATTATCCTACTTTTACTTATATTTATTTACCTTTTCCTGCCGGGCAAGCACCACCAGAAGCATATTAATAGCCTTAGATTTTTTAATAATAAGCCTAAATAGCTAATCTAGGTTAATTAATGCACTAAATAAACAAGTAAACCTGACTAATAATATCTAGGATCCTATTTTATGAATAATGCCCTAAATATTAACATCAACGTCCACCTTATAATACCGAACAAAGGTATAAATATCCGCGTGCTGGAGAATAACATTTTGCAAGGCTTTTATTACCTTATTTATCTATTAGGTTAGCTATCTGATCTGATCCTCGCGTCCGAAAGTTTATCGTACAGACTAAGTCGCCCCACTCGGTTCGAGTGCTTGGAGCTGCGACAAAATGCTGCCAGTTCCTGGTCTGTCATATGTGCCGTGACATTCAACACCAGCTCCTCGGGGAGGCTGAAAAGTGGAAAGGGAGCTATCTTGGAACGGTAGCCGAAGCAAAGAGCCGTCCTGATTGGAGTTGCCGGGTCTGGAAGTTGAGGGTGATATTTATGCTGCAACGGCGCTTTATTACTCGGATTTCTTGCGCCACGGTCTAAAGCACACAACAAAGTCGTTGATTGGCAAGGACTTGTGGTCTTCTTTGTTTCAGTTCAAAGGCCGGGCGTGATTGACTTTTGTTATGTAAAGACTCCGTGGAGAGGGAGCAAGAGGCTCTGACGCTTTTGCTCTGGTAGGTACGGTAGGTAGGTACCAGGTGAGGGAGAACCGTACCCTGGATCACACGTGTGAATAGATGTCCACTCCAGGAGGCGGGCATGGAATGTTACCAGCCCTAGGGCTAATAAAAGGTGTGTTGAAAAGCAACTCGGGGAAGTCTAGGAGTTATGGCCCCAGCCAGCGCGAAGTGAATTGGGATCCCCCAGTCAGTAAAAGGCCCCTCTAAGGCTAACCAAACATGTCTTTGAAGGGCTATATTAAATAATAGCTATGGTACCACCTCACTCTGCCTCCTCAGCTGCACTACGGGGCCTACACCCGTCGCAACAATATGATCCTGCAGCTGAAACGTCCTAGGGTTCGTCCCTCCGTTCTCGCCAAATAGATAGCCATCCGGTACTCGAAAGTCATACTGGTTGACCAAGGATGCAACGGTGACGGAAATCAAAGTCTGCGCAAACGTCTTGCCAATGCACGCCCGCGGGCCAATAGAAAAAGGAAGCCACATCTTCAGCCGCATATCTAGCTGTTCCTGCGTCGTGTGTTCGTCCACGATCCACCGCTCGGGTATGTACTCGAAGGGCCGAGGAAATATATCCTCGTTGTGATGTGCGATATAGATTCCTGCCGCCACATAGCAGCCTGCGGGGAGGTGATCGCCGTCGACGGTTTGGCCGCCCGGGTTGACATGGCGGTACATTGCGGTTGCTGGGACGGCAGGGGATATGCGCATTGTTTCTTTGATGCAGGCTTGTAGGTATACGCAGCTTTCTAGTTTGCTGTCAGCGGTGATAGCTTCGCCGGGGCGGAAGGTCGTTCTGATCTCCTGGACCAGTTTTGCGTAGGCGTGGGTGTATCGGGATAAGTAGAATATAATGGCGCGCAAAGTAATAGAGGTTGTATCCTGCGCTGATATATTGCATTAGTGACTGTCTTGATCATGAGGACTGAACGTATCGTACCTGCTGTCATGAACATGGCGCACTCATGGGATATCTGCTTAGCAGTCAACAATGGCTGCCCATTTTTGTCCTTGGCCTCGGTGAATCTGGTAAATGGTCTGACATGACTGCTAAGATTCCCAGCATCGAAATCGCCAAGCACGCGATTAATGAAATGGAGGAAGCCTCGGGATCCGCGAACGGCAGCAGGAAAAAGCTGCTTATCGACGCGACCAAGGTAGAGGAACTTTGCGTGCGCCAGCACGTAAAGCCGGACGTTAGTCACTTCAATATCATGAATTAAATGCCTCCAGGTAGAGTCCCGCAGAAGGTCATACTTCAATCCAAAGAGAAAGTCGGTCATCACGTCAAAGGTGAGATGACAGCACGCGCTAGAGATATCAGTAGGCGGGCCCCACGAACTGCGGAGACTCTGACTCGGTGGCCAGAGAACATCGAGGAATTCCTGCACATATTCCAGCATGGCGGGCTCAAATGCCTTCACATTTGAGAAGGAAAATGAACTGGCAATCATCTTTCGGCGCCTGGCATGCTCCTTCGTGTTGACCAAACTGACCAGATTGAGCTTGTCCTCCCCCAGAGCCGCATACGTGGGATCTTTGCTCACATTTGACGTTACCGAGTATATATCTATGGCAAGCTGTAAGCTGA
Source organism: Aspergillus multicolor (assembly GCF_047715735.1). Lineage (NCBI taxonomy): Eukaryota > Fungi > Ascomycota > Eurotiomycetes > Eurotiales > Aspergillaceae > Aspergillus > Aspergillus multicolor. Next base: position 3,979 of record NW_027395976.1, on the reverse strand, counting down.
ACAAGGCTCCGGTACGTGGATTATCTTACCTCTCACAGCGTTAGGACTGCTAAACACGAGCCTGTCTGGTCCGTAGCGAACGACGGGGCCTGGGATCATGTAGGTCAGAAATAGTGGAATGTAGCGGCTTGTATAGTGCATACCATAGAGCTGGTGGCAGCGCCATGTATCGAGATGCACATCGCCTTTCCAGGCATGATATGTGGCTCGCAGAATAGTGAACTTGGCCACGAATGGTCCCGGATACTTGGCCAGGGGGTGAAAGACGGCATTGTACACGCAGTACCCAAGGAGCTATCAACATAGTTAGCATAGTAGGTACTGCAGCCTTGCTTGCATTACGTACCCAGATAATCGGTGTGAAAGGGAATACCCATGGCCACGACATTAGCAGAGAAATGCTATGCTCAGCAAGAGGGCTCATTATCGCTAAAACTTGAGTCTCGCAATGGTGATCTGGATGGACTGCAGGCCCTGTTGCCCCTTCAAAGCGTCCTTTTATGCATTGACTGCTTGTGGGCATGGCAGGAGAGAAATCTTACTACCGTGGGCCACCTGGTGGGTCGGGGCATCGGACATACTCGGCACCGCGTGAGGGATCGGTGGTTGCATGACGAGTGGTGCTGTCAACAATAGCGCGTGGGTATTTGCTGCAGACGAAGCTGTCCTTTATCTTGGGATCAAGAGCATAAGAAGGTGAGTGGTGGCCCCATCCTGGCTGCTACGAGGTATTCATTGACATTCAGGACCCATTCCACCATGCTGCTAGCACTTGTGCCGTTTTTTCCTCCAGTCATCCTCTTCGGAGCGGTGTACCTGAACATTTCTCATCGCTTCCTCGCTTGCCTGGCGGTCGTTACTGCCTCGTTGGGTGGGATTCTTTTCCCCTCGCCCTTCCACAGCCCCATTGCACGCTACATAACCGGGTTCCTATCTTGCTGGTTCATGATTTGGTCCGCTAATTTGCTCCTGCTCAAGGACGCGACCACCCTGAAGCGCTTCCAGAAGGTCCCGGCTTCTTCCTGTTACGTCTGGCAGCCGCTACCGCCGGGTTATAGCTGGGCACGGGCATCATGGGCACTAGATCTGACGCTCAATTTTCGGGCTATCGGATGGAGCTTCGACAGCCGCCAATCGCAGCACCCGATTGCGCAGGACGACGTCGACACGAGGCCAAGTACAGCAAGCGGATCCAGCAAGTTGGAGATAAGCCGGAGCTTATTTTTGCGTCGGCAGGTCCGACGCCTGTGCGTGGCCTGCTTGTGGCTTGCTGGCTATCCCTGTCTCGCATGGCTACCCACCACTGCCATGGTTCATCACACGATGATTCAAACTCACCGGCAGAAGCATGGATCCCTGGTAGATCTAGTTTGGGTCGCTACCACCCTGTACATGTTCATGGATGGGATCCACGCATTCGCCACTCTTATTGGGGTGGGATTGCTGATGGATGCGCAGTGGAAGTATCCGCCGTTCTTTGGACCGGTCGAACACCTTCTTTCGGGCAGACTTCAAGGTACGGATTCCCTCTAGCGCAATCACAGCTAAGACTGACTGAAGCTGTAGACATTTGGGGGAAGTTCTGGCATGACTTGCTCAAGACCGGTCTTCTTGCAATGTCAAAAAGCATCCTTCCCTGGAAGCGGCCAAGAGCTGTATGGAGCGTTGCCCGGATTTGGCTCTGCTTTGTGCTCACCGGTGCAGTCCACGCATCGGCTTCATACGTGGTGACGTGGGAGCTGCGGTCCAGTCTCCACGCCGGCGTGTTCTATTGCATTCAGCCGCTTGGTATCTTGATTCAAATGACTCTCGCCGGCGCCTTGCGCACAGTATTACCAAGATGCACGATCTCTGCCGCACTCCTCAAAACAGTCGAGATTGCAACAAGTGTCCTGTGGCTCCGCTACTGCTTCCCATGGATCTCAGCCGATCCTGCCCTACGCCAGGCGATCGGCGATCTTACGCCACTTGCTTGAAGGCAGTCAAGTTTGGTATCTGCACGTCTGAGTATGTGGCGTCAGCAGCGTGCGCTGACTGAGTTTTGCTTTTTTGAGCCTTTTCCTTCAATTGATCGCATGCGTTAACTCCGAACGGAGTATCTCTTTTCGCGTTGGTGTATTTGCAAAGTTTTTTGGTTGGTGCCATGGCCCATGATGTCATGTCATCTGTCGTGGTGGAGCGAGATCGCCGATCAAAGACAATAGTTCAAGATAAATCGTCAGCCACTGCACGATCGGTCTCGAGTCTAGCCAGGCCCAAGGCCACGAGAGGAGGATCAGTGGGTACGGAGTTAAAGTAAGCTCGGTTTCTATTCCCTTGTGGAGCATGGCTCGTACCGTACTTCACCGCCTGACAAACATTCCCACGTGACAATTAATAATTATATATGCTAATATTTTAAGTAAAACTTTAAAAAAAATTCTAACTTTATTAAATTTACTTTAATAAAGGCTGCTGCTAAAAAATTAGCTTTTTTAAAGCTAGGAGAACATTCTAACTTTTCAAAAATTATAAAAAATTATGATGTTGGCTATATAATACTCAGTTAAAAGTTTTTAAGGCACGCAAGGTTTAAAATAATATATATATAAAAGTTTTGAATAACTTAATTACTAGTAAGAGAAATAGCTTATAAATTTTAATAATAAATAAAGTAATAATAGCCTTTTTATATTGGATCACATACTAAAAAACTTTACTTAAAAAATTACTAGTAAAGCGCCTAAAAGTATTAAGCTTTATATTTTTTAAAAATACTAAAATTAACTTATAAGTATTTATATAACTATAATTAATAGATTTTATAAAAAGGCTAATTTCACTTGTAAATATATATTATATTTTACTGCCTTAAAAATACATATAAATAAAAAAGTTTTATAAATATAAAGGCATGTAATAACGCCTTCAAGATACAAATTAAGAATCAATAACTATTTTAAGTATCAGATAAAGCCTGCCAACCCAATTTAAACTAGTGGGATTTAAGGATATTCTATGTATAAGAGTAGAAGGTATAAGTCCTAAGGTTAAGAAGCTTATATAAAAAATTAAATATAAACTAAAAGGTAAGGTAGCTTAATTTTTAAAAATAATAGATAATAATTATAATTATTTAATACTATAAAAATAGTTCTTTAAATATATATTACTTATTATATTTATCATAATAAATAGCTATCATAATTATACCTGTTAAAGCTCTTATAATCCCTGGCTTAAATAATTATAACTAGGTTAAATAATCCCATAACTTTAATTCCCGGCGTGACAGCCCGTCACCCCGCATTGATAAGGCAGATCTATTGGCTGACAGTAGTCCGCGTTGGCCGCATTCCCTGACAGCCTGCTAGTAGCTGCTCTAGTGCCTGCTTTAACTTTAATATCGCTAGCCTAATAAATATAAACAAGGATAACTATAAGCTACTCTAGTAATTTTTAATTAAAAAAGTATAAATATATATAACAGGGATACGTATTTTAAGTAGAAGAAGGGCTTGTAATATTAAAAAAAAAATAACAAGCATATCAAAAATCTTTAGGCTATAAAGAATAACTCTAGTATCATATATAAAAAAGCTATAAATATAGGGATATTTAACAGCTTTAATTATAAATTTATGTGAGAAAGGGGTTTCTCGTAGGCTTGGTTGAATCAGCGTACTCAGGATTCAGAGGCTTAATAAGGAAATAAAGGCTGTTTTCAAGGATCGCGTAAATAGTGTAGATTAACGCTGAGGTTCAGAATCTCGCTCCGCGAGGATTCTGAAGTCAGTGTACGCTTAGTCAGCCCGCGGCTGAGTCAACACTGGCAGGACGTTGAGAGGGTAGGTGGCATCGACATTGAAAGCAGGTCCCGCCACTCGGGAGTTAGCTAACCGCGTGGAATTTGACTTTACCCCTAGTATATAAAAAATTTAAATAACTATAAATTCCCTGAATTTTACTTTAGATTTTGGTTTTTTCTTTTTCCTAATTT